>NC_061115.1:114912515-114933574 GCF_002878395.1 Capsicum annuum | reverse complement strand
ATTATGTATGTTACTTGATATATATATATATATATATGATGATTATGCATGTTGGTTGATATATATATATATGTGTGTGTGTGGTGATGGTGTATGTTGGTTGATACATGCATGTGATGATTATGTGTGTTGGATGAGATATATGGGGTGGTGAAAAACATGAGAATTTGACGAATTCACCAATGCCTAAATGCGCATGTAAGGTGTTTGTGGAATTGTCTAAGAGACTATAAATTTACGTTCTTAGGATATAATAAGTTCTAAATGACTAGACTACTTTCTATGTATACGCTCAACATGAACTCCATGTTATTGTCTAAAATTGGGGATGTTGTGTGGAAGGCTTATTATATGGTTGTAAGTGTGGACGAGGGATTTAGTTGGTGGAATTAAGATAAATGATGGTGTTGTAGCACATGTAATTGTTCATACTGACTTATGCCTAAATAGTGCATGCAAGGTAATTGTAGAAATGCCTAGTTGAAGAAGAATGGATCGTATGACCCCTTGTGATCGAAGTGATGAGTTCATACTATACTTGCTTGCTACGTGTTTACTATGATGCTTGAGGGAAATGGTAAGGCCATTAGGCCACGCTAAGTGTAAAATGTCTAATTATGAGTCGAATTGCATATATCAAGATCTTAAAGGAAAGAACCTTGATAAGTGAATCATGATGTGTTGAATGTATGTTATTTGTGTGTATCCCGATTGGATGAACTATGTTATGTTGTATTCTTCCTTAACCATATGCATCCTTGTTGAATGATCTACGATGATATGGCATGAGATCCCAATACTTGTATATGAATATGATCTTCAAATGATTGGTGTGAGGTGTTAATGAATGCATGGAGCATGATGGCCTGTGGGCATGTGAGTATGCATTATTGTGTACTACATATTACTTATGTTATTGATTGCTGGGAGTATGTATGCCCAAAATAGTCTGCTGGTCTAGAGCTGAGTTAGTTCCGCGATAATCTTAGTCGTGCTACGATCGATGAATTTCCGATGATTTGAGAACTTAACATGAATTCCGTGAGAACTTAGTATGTGGGGTTTTGAACAAGAATATCTTTTCATTCTTGTGCCCAACGAATTGATTTTATCATTGGAATTTCATGATTTTATAAAGAGGGTAAATACCCAAGATGTTTTAATGACGAATTATGAGGTTATGAAAAATATAAATTGTTTAAGCTTTGATGTACATGATTACTTTATTATTCTCAAGTTATGATTTGATATGGTGATTTCATATTTCTACCATGAGTTGATATTTCAAGTGTTTTCAAGATATGATTTATGGAACTTTGAATCGTCCAATATTGGTATACATAATAACCTTATTATCTTGTTTTCTTGAATTGAGATTTTATGCCATAAATTGCATACCACTACTATGAAATTATTTTTTTAAGGATTCTTGATATAAGAGCCATGGTTTGAGTTAAATTACGATATATAAAATCTTACTATGATTTGAAGATCTTAAATACTTTTCAAAAGCTATTGTCATGATTTGAATATTGGAATGAAAGAATGATCATTTGAGAATATTGATTTGCATCCGCAGAGTCGGGATGATTTATATTAATTTTAAGCTCGCAGAAACAAAATGCTTTGTTATTGATACCATGTTGATGTTGAGGAAAATTAAAATATTTTAAGCTAAAATGTGTTGAGTTAGGAATCCACAAATTGATATGATTTGATAAATGAGAAAGAGATTTGATTTGGTCTTTATGATAGACCCTTGCGATGTTATGGTGGATTTCCAAAGAGATTTGATTTGGTCTTTATGATAGACCCTTGTGATGTTTTGGTGGATTTTCTAATGCGTTCTGAGCTAGTCGAGGAGTATTACTTAGCACCGAGAGAGAAATTTGGTATTTCCCTACACCTATGTGCCACCGTAGGGTTGTTGATGATGATATTGTTGGCCAGAGAGCCGAATTGTGATTATGAAAGCTTTAAGGTTGTACTCACTGGCAAGAGTACAACACTCCCGCCAATGGAAGTGCTCTCCCTAGGAGGAAAAACATTGGTATTCCACGCGGCTCACGTGGGGTTGTCGGTTATAGGAAACTCCCCTGTCCATAAGAGTATGTTTCTTAAACTATCAAGTCACTCCAAGTCTTGAGTAGATAAGTTTGGTTGTCTATGATGAGTCATGAGAATTTATGATGAATATTGATGATTTTATGATGATTTATGGGATTTTACTTATGTTTTCCTCTCTAAAATATTATGAGAAGTATAGATAATGAAATTCAAGCCATGTGAGTCTTCATTTTCCGTACGCATGTTTTACGAAATCAAAGATATTATTCAAATTATTGGGTCCACCCCCACATATTCAGTTGCTTATGAGGAGTCATGGTGAGTTATGTAAATACTTCCCATAGTTTCTGTGTCAGTATAAATCTTCAGGAGTCAGGGGTGTGAGTGTATTCGATTGATCAGTGTTGGTATCTTGTGATTCAGTAATGCAGTACCCCAGTACAGTAGTGAGTTCTGAGGACAGTAAAGTGGTATCCGAGCTGTGGTATCTAGAGTTGTTATAATTGTTATAGTGGTTATGAACTGTGCATTCATATATGTGTACTCGTTCGTTATTCTCATGATTATTCTGTTGATTAAATGTTCATAGCATAAGCCCTTGCATTTAGCCTTCCCTAATTGCATACTCAGTACATCTTAGTACTGACGCATTCGCGCTATGGTGTTCTTTTATTTTGGGGTACCAAAGGTTCAGAGGAGTAAAACTGGAGCATCTTAGAAGTCACTTGTATAGCAAAAATGGGTACAGCAGTGAGTCCTCATCATCCGAGGATATTGTTATTACAGTATTTGATTTTAGTAAATGGAGTTAGTTGGGGGAATTGTCCCTTCAACTCCACAGTTCAGGCAGTGTAGAGACTTTTCAGACAAATGTATTAGTGTGTGGTTTAAGTTATTGTATATTTCTAGATGTTTGAACCTTTTGGCAAGTTTTAGCCAGTTTTTGCATGTATTTTATTATATTATGCAATGAACAGGTACAGATATCAGAAAAAGGGTTAGCTTGTGGTCCTTTAGGATCATAAGCACCGTGTGGCATTTTAGTTATCGGGAATTGGGGCGTTAAAAACTTGGTATCAGAGCCTAAGGTTCAACATTATCCTAGGAAGTCTGAAAAGCCGCATCTAGTAGAGTCTTGTACAAGACCGCCACATTCATGTACGGGAGGCTATGGGATGTTTAGAAGAGTTTCCGTTCGTTCATGATCCAGATCGTACTATAGCAAGATTTTCCAAGAGAGTTATGTAGACTCTTGTAATGATCTACTTATGTCAGATTTACCTTACTCTTAAGGTAACAGAAGTAGTGAAGACAAATTCTTTTAGATAGAACTTTCTCTGATGGTCCCCGCAGATAGTTTCGGGTCAGTGTTCTCTAAAGTAAGCAGATTATGCCTTATGGGGTTAGCTGTTTATATGGTGAATGAATAGGCTTGAAATTATATATGTAAGAATCTAAGTGTGGAATTTAGGAACTGTATGTGTTGATTGATAGAGATATAGTTGCGATTCTCATGGTGTGGAGAAGTATAAGTTTAAGAGATGTGATATTTGAAGGCTAGAATGAGAATAGTATGTTTATTAAAGATTGTGGATGATGTTATGTTATAGAATCTAAGCTTGAATCTTTGAAGAATGTAAGTTTGTGGACTCCAAACTAAGTATTAAGATGTGAGTGTGGTATTAGTAGCCTATGAAGAAATTGAAGCAGATAATGTGTTTAGTGAGACAAGTAGGTGTTGAAAAAAGTGTATGTATATGATGATGATTGTAGAGACTAAGGAAAGATAAGAGTTGTATTCCAAGAAGTAGCATTGGTATTGAATTTATGTTTTCAGGTGTAGTCTTTCTGGATGAATTAAGTTATCATTTTGTGCACCGTTGTGCCTCAGACTTTAGAGTACATTGGTTGTAGTTCATTTCGGGGCGTTACAGCAGGCTTTCGGGATTCCTCTACCTTTGAAACTTTCAACTTTCATTTACGGCGTGATCATATAGTAATTTGAGAATAATGCACCACTTTAGGGTTTGAGGTTAATTCGAGGCTCCTACAAACAAGTTCTTTGATTTCCACATATGTTGCATAAGAACAAATATACCAACTCACTTATTTTTAGTTTTTCACAAGATATTATGAGTAGGAGTTAAGAATTTTACCTTATATTCAAAGGACTGGAAGTAAAATATGAAAAGATAAAGTGAAACCCTAGATTGAATGCGTAATTAGTGTCTTTGGATAAGCTGGTACCAAGAACAAGTCATGTTCTTTCCTTTTATCAAGTGATGTTAAATAGGGTTCAAGTAGCAATTTGGAGGCTTAAATACCCAAGGAGGTTGGTTAGGGTTAGTTTAGGGTTGGTGTGGGCCCATATTATAAAACAAAATTAGACCCATAAAATATGTTACTTACGATATCACCTACAGATAGTAGATGGCACCTATGGGTTACAGTTGCCAGTCCATAGGTAGGCCCAATTTTATGACTATTTCCCCTACTCTGGACTTTGTATTTGAACATATATTACACCGCTTAGGAAGTCATAAGTGGTATTTATGACTTCATAAGTAGATTCTTAAGTTCAAATCCAGAAAATCCCAAAAAATCTTCAAAATTTCCTTATAACATTCAAAGCATGACTTACCTTACCCGTGTGGGACCTATGAACTTCATAAATTGGTCACTAAGTCCCCTTAACTAGACTATACTTAATGAATCAATGTATTACCATGTTCTAGGTCATTCCTCATACTACTATACCTATAAAAAAAATAAAAAAAATCATGAACACTAAAATAGTGGGTTGTCTCCCACCTAATACTTGATTTAACGTCATGGCATGATGTGTCTAACTTGGTTACTTACACTTCACCAACAATCCTATGGATTGCCTCCCATGAAACACTTGATTTCACATCACGGCACAACATAGGTACCTTGACTACTTAGAATTCATCAAGGTACCCAAAGGAATAATCTCCAGGATCATCAACACAATGAATAACTAACACCACCCTCATATCCGCTTCATGGTTCTTCGAAAGTTGAATTGGATTTCTTCATTATTTAATATAAACATGAGCTCCCCATTTTTTATATCAACCATCTCTCTACCCGTAAGAATGAACAGTCTTCCCAATATGATGGGTATCTCAAAGTCAACCTCATAATCCAAAAGGACAAAGTTTGCTGGAAAAATAAACTTATAAACTTTCACCAATGCATCAAATGACAAGCCTACAGGTTTATTCGTTGTATGGTCTGCCATCAACAATTTCATAGTAACTAGCTATAAAGGGGTCAATCTCAAGTGCTTGAATATATCCAGCGGTATCAAATAAATCTCAGCTGATAAATCGTATAAAGCTCTGGAAAATTTGGATGTCCCTATAGTACATGGGATCTTGAACACACCGAGATCACCCTTCTTCTGGGATAGAGAATTAAAAGTGACTACACTGTAATGGTGTGAACCACCAATATCCTCAAAACTAGCCGCTCTCTTTTTAGTCACAAATTCTTTCATAAACTTGGAATACCCAAGAATCTGCTCTAAATCCTTAAGGAGAGGGATGTTTAAACTCAAATTTTCAGCATCCCAATGAATTTCTTGAACTGTATTTCATCCTTCTTTTGTTTTAGTCTTTGAGGAAAAGGTGAGGGAGATCGTGGAATTTGTTTCACTATGGTCTCATAGACCATTCCCTTACCTTTGTCCTAACCATAACTAACATCAATATATATCACCTAGTTTGGTTCCACAATAGGTGTCTCATCAACCACAGTACTATTATTCTTCAGCATATCCATAATAAAAAATGAGTGATCAATAACATACTTACCACTCTGGGTGGTAATAGTGGGACAATGACCACCATTCTTTGGATTTTGAACCGTGTTTCTCAAAAGGGTACCCAAATGCCTCTGATTTAAAGTAGAAGACATCTACCCAAACTACATCCTTAACTACTTAATTGTAGTCGCATGAGACTCAATATTTTGGGTTAGACCTGAGATATCAACCTTAATCTCCTTAAGACATGTTTCCTGATTTTGTTAACCCTTCATCAGTTTGGAAAAAAATGCTTCTATTCTCAATTTAGTATCACGAATACCAAGCGGGACATACTTTTCTTCCTTCTCATTATAATTATCTTTTCATGTCCATTCACCATCACCCTTCATACTAAGTTCTCTATATTTATTACCATAATAGTTCTGAATTTGGTTTCTTTGTTGTTTTGCTCAAAAACCTGGCAATTCTTAATCAAGATACTTAGTCTTCTCTTCCAAGTCAGACTTATATGCTCTAGAGGCTTCACCCTGTGAACCTACCGCATTCACATTCTTGGAATTCACTATTGCAAATTTCTTAGTCAGTAACTTAATATTAGTCCCCAATTGTACAATCTCTTGTTCCACATAATCATCAACCATTCTATGGTCCCCAAAAGATCCAATGGCATAAGTGCTACCACCTCTCTCAACCTCCTGAGTATGCCACCCTTGGTCGGTGAGAGAGATCTGGTCTTAAACCTTAGAAGCAACTTCCAAGCATAATCTCATGAAAGATCCTCTCATGATTGTATCTACCATGGCTTTAGAACTAATATTCAAGGATCTATAAAATATCTCCGACAAGATCATCCCTGAAATACGATGATTGGGTACCATGCTAAACTTTTTCTTAAATTAGAACCAAATCTCAGACATCGACTCAGAATGTAGCTTCTTAAAGTTGTATATCTCATCTTTTAACTGCAATATTCTGGCCAGTGGAAATCAATGGTTTAACATTGTCCTACGCAACTCATTCCAAGTGGTAATCAATCCTTAGGAAAGTTCCCACAACCACAAAGAAGCTTCTCCAATCAATGAAAAAGGGAACAACATCAATTTTAGTGACTTCTTATCTACCCCTGAAATGTAGAAAAAGTGCAGATCCTAATAAATTAGTACGATATATTTTGCATTGTCTGTAGCCGATCTTAAAAACACACCTTTAAAGTTCAAAAGCTAAATCATGGCACGGGCAATGTTAAACTTCACATTAGGGGGCAGTGCAGGAGGAATTATAACTCATGTTACTGCCAGCTCAACATCTTCCATATCCTCTTCATTATTATATGGATGGAAGTACTGGTATGCTAGGATCACTTGAGATTGACCACCTCAAATTCTATCTCAATTTCTATTAAGTGTTGCTCAACAATCAGATATTGATCTTAGCCTGGATAGCTCTTCCTACTGATCTAGCTAGGCTTTCTCATCCCTTCTCTGATTAGCAACTACATTTACCATTAACTGCTCTATTTTCCAATCAGGAATGTTCTAAGCATCACCTAGATCAAAGAGAGGTACCGCATTAGGGTCATCCCAAACTCCATAAAAATGGCATGCATATACTGGCTCCATCATCAAATGATTAGGCTGCAAATCCTCTGTAGATTTAGATTCAGTGGCAATAAGGGATTACCTTGACTCATTGTGTTAGTAATACACCTGTGTAAACCCAACTAAAAACAAAAAATAAAAACCCAAGAACTTCAGCAACTTACGTTAACAACTCAACACCATACCCCCAACAACGACACCAAAATTTTGATCAACTCCAAAATTATACCTCCAATTAAAGTTAAAGTGGTCTCTTGCAAGTAAAGAAACCCAAATCAGGTTGGGGTCGAACCCACAAGAAATACGTGACCCTATCTCTCTAGTTTGTTGGAATAAATGGTAAATACTAAAAGTAAATGGGGAGTTTGTAATAGTAATCTCAAACAAGTAATTGAACTCAAAAGTTTTGGTTGTAAATAGTCAAAAATGAATACTAGGCTTATTTTCCCCTGGCTTCTAACTCATTAGGCTTCTTGTACTTAATCCAACTATCAAATTGTTGCGCATAAAGAATCTGGTGAGATAGGTATCATCAATCGCCACTCAGCATACTTTGGTGAACTTCAGTCATCTACTCTTGGTCTCAGAGCATGACCTTACTAACCCTTTCCTTAGACCCCAGTTTAAACTATCTCCTCTTGATCTCAAGTTGATTAGATGTATGTTAGTCATATTAAGTAAGCTTATTTTGGCAATTAACCCCAAATCATTATTGCGATCTCCTTTTCCCAATATCTACCTCTCTCTAGAATTTATAGTTAATATAATTTAGATCCTAATATTTGCAACTATTAAGAAAGAAATAAGTATGAAGAAAACTACAATGCATGCAGCAACAACTATCTAGAAGGATTGAACACTTCCTCTACTTTGTTATTTAGCTAGGTTTTCCACAGCCCAAGCTAAGGGAATTAACCGCTCATGTTTGTAATACGATCAAAGGAATTATAATTGAAGACATTCAAATAATACCACAATAATCAATGGATAAAACCCAAATTCTTTAATTGAATAAACAACAAAAATCAATAGAAATCAATCCCAAGATCAATTACCGGGCAGTTCGTTTGAGTTTTAGAACCAATTCTCCATTTAAAAGTCTTCGCTAGTTCAATAAGTCCACCAAGGAAAAACTTCAAAGAAAAAATTTTAGATGAGAATTTTGACTATGCAAATAGATTTGGAATATTAATTTTAGGCTAGGTAAACCTTTGTTTTGGGTCCCAATGCACCCGAGCTCATTTCGACCAATTAATTAGAAAGTTAAAAATTTAAAAGTGTAGGTATGGGACCCAAATTTTGTTGAAACAAACTCAAATTGAAAATTTTTCTATGTCAATACATCCAGAATGTTGAATTTAGTATGGTTTCATATTTTGTTTACAAAAATTAGATTCCGAATTAATTCTGAGCCATTACTGGAAACTTGGAAAATTTTTAGGTTTTGTTGGTTTTGGTGCCTTGGTGATCACCAAATAGGAGAGAAAATCATGGCACAATGATCGCAACAAGGCTATGCAATCGTGGAACCATAAACGCAACCCGCATCTCAGTGATCATGGCATCTGGTTGCCTGAGAGGTCTATAAATAGACCCTATAGTCGTGATTTGGGTCATTATCTTTCCATCCTTGAGATCTTAAACCCTAAATGGATATAATAACTTAAAATTTATCATGGTGCGTAACTAGGTAGATTTTTTATCATCGTTTATCATGAATACTTTTGAATTTAAGGTAGGAACCCTTTGGATTCATGCTTGAATTTCATAGTTTGGACCCAAAACTCAAATTTAGCTTAGGGCTTTATTTTATCACAAAGATTGCTTGGTTTTCACCTATTTTTGGGGTTTTGATTCCTTGTTCATGTAGGAGTGTTGGTCTTACCTTGAAAATGCATTTTCCATAAGTGGGACCCAGTTAGGATTTTTAGTGTCAATTTTAGACCCAAGCACAATGGTGCAATATGGGTATCGTTAGTCTTGTACTGATGAGTGGATTATAATATTGAAGTGTGATTGCATTTTGGGGATTTCAAAGTGAAGACAAGCATGTGGTGCATGAAGTAAGGTTTTGTGGTTTGGCTTTAAGGTAGGCTTCTATCTATTTTTCTTCGTAGACTATGTGTGATAAATATTGCATGTGAATGTGGATGTTAGGCTTGATTATGATTAAAATAACTTAGCCGTGATTATTGATATTTGGGGATTAGTGAGGGTTTTAGAATTCTATTGTCTTCTCCCTAGTTTTGATTTATTTGTAGCATGGACATGATATAATGCTAGGTTTGGGATATGGTTTTAGCACTGGAAATATGATAAGTATATTTTAACCCTATTGGGATATTGTGGTAGTCTTAAAATTATGATTTGGGTAAAGTGACATTTATGCCCTTGTCTCTTGTAGAAATTCCTATCTTAGGCTTGAATATGTCTTATTTGACATCTAGAAGTTGAATTGGGGCATAGTGTGCTTAATTATGGAAATTAAGGATTAGAAGTGGGATCGTCCGACCCTCTTAGGCCAAGACTTATGTTAGTCTTATGGATTTAGTTGTGGATGTTAGGCATAGTTAAGACTAGTAAACCTTAGTATAAGGTTACTTTGTGACTTGGTATATTGTACTGATGTTCCTCGGATTATGACTTATGAGTTATGGCAAGGATATTCTTTATTAAAGTGATACTTGTCTTTAAGAGATGATAGTCCTCCTAGATATGTTATTTAGCCAATAGAGATACTATACCCTCTTAGATATGATATTGGACCTATAGATATGCTATTTTCTCTTAGATATTATTTGGGCTTATAGAGACGATATTTCTCTAAGATAAGTTAATTATCCTAGAGAGGTGACACTCCTTATAGTTATGATGTATGGCCTATAGTTATGAGATGTCCTATTCATATTATATACTTATTGATATTATGCCTTCTAGATGTAAGCCTTTTTGCTGAGAGATAATTATTTATTTATTGATATTGTGTCTCCTATATGTGAGATGCGTCCTATATGTGAGATGATATTAGACATGCTATGTCTTATACACTTGAGATGGTTTATATACATGGTTATTGTTACGAGATTTGGATGTGTATGTGGGCCTAAGGCTATGATAATGACGTTATTATTATTCCAAACACATTGGGCTAAGGGTCATGTTATGTTAACAAATAGACATTCAGGAAGTAATTATCCTTGTAAAGGATACAAGTGTAGTTTATGAATATACATATATATGTTTACATACACCTCTCTCCGGTATAGGATGGAGGAAGATGCAATATGATGCTCATTATTCTGATTAAATACAGGAGATGGCATGCATTAATTTGGTATATTCATAATTGTTATATCGATAATTGATGTGATTCTAGCTGGAATATGATCTTATTATTATTCTTCCTAATTAAGGGTTAAGTTATGTGGTAGCTTGTTATCTATTAGGTAACTATAGTACTTGATGTATAGGAATCAAGTGTACTAGTTAATGAACCTTGCTTAGTGAAATATGGTTGCCAAAGATGGTTGATACGTGGTTAATGATAAAGTCTAGTTTAGTAGAGGTGAATATTAGTAGATATTGATAACTAAGTTTATGATGTCAATTAGTTGATAAATAAAGAGTTATTTATTAATGAAGCTAGATAATAAGAGATGTTGGTAAAGATAACTAGTTAATAACAGTGAATGGTTGATAAATAAGGATTAGTTGGTAAATGGTTGTTAGTTAATGGATGGTGTTAGTAAATTAAGGATGGCTAGATGAAAAATGTAAAGTTATTGACTAATAATGATTGTCGGATATATGATGATTAGTTGATAATGATGATTAGTGGATACATTGAAATTATGGTCTATAGATGAGTCTTGACTAGATGTTAGGTTTGGCTCCTTTATATATTATGATTAGTTTCTATCCCTTGAATAAGGATCATGTAAAGGATAATGTTTAGGTTAATAATTAGAGGTCATGTGAAGACTATAAAACCAGTCATTTAATGATAATAAGTGGTGGTTAGCTAATAACGAATAGTTGGGAAGTACTAACAAGTTAGATATTTTTATGATGATGTAATTTAGATTATGTGTATACTAGCAAGCTTGTAGATTTACTCTCCTTTTGCCATGTTTTGAGCCTGTGCAGCTATTATATGTCCATAATATATGTGTATTGATATTTATAATATGTTAATACCTGGCAAGGCTAGAGGATACTGTGATTATTATTGATATCCGGTAAGTTTAGAGGATACTGTGATGATTTATTGATACCCGGCAAGGACAAAGAATACTATGATGATATATTGAAAACCAACAAGGCTGGAGGATATTATGATAAATACTGATACCTGATAAGGGTAGAGAATGCACTAATATCCAGCAAGGTCTGAGGATATTGTGATGACATATTGATACCCGACAAGGCCGAAGGTTTATTATGCAGATAATGGACATGATGATGACAGCTATGATAGTGGTGGTTATGATGATAAGATTGTGAAATTGATTTAGTACCTTACATTAGCATCACCTATCATCATTATACATCTATGTTTATCAATCGGTATGGGACAGTTTCATAGATATGGGTAAAGAATATGCATTGTATTATTTTATGTTGATTGAACCTTCCGAGCATAGGCAGAGGGGGTATGTAAAGTCTCAGCTAGGTATTTGGTTTTCTGGAGAGCTAGTTACTCACTATGTCATTGATATTGTTATTTCTATTGTTATGGATAGCTTATGACAGACTTTTTGTTGATTTGTTATCGAGATTTGAGGTATTGTTTTTGACCTCTTCTATTTATGATTGCATCACTATGCAAGATTATTTCATTTCTAGCCATGTGGATTTGAAACCAAAAGTAGGCTAGTATTAAAATCCTGTTAGTATTATAATGAGGTCTTAGAATAAGGAAATGATAATCTAGGTTATGCTTTGAGATGAACTCATATTTATATGTATATATATATATATATATCTTGCTACATAAAGCTATGGCACCACGATATATCCCTTCTTTCATTTATTCATGTTGTACATTCATTTCTTAGCCTTGTATATTGCTATATATTATTCTTTCACTCTTCATTCATTTATTGGACTGGGATATATGGTATAGTATTGACATCTATTGAATGTGGCTAAAATAGAATAGTTTACCCTGATACTTCCTTAGACCTATTATGTTAAACTCTTGAACTTGAACAGGATAGTTATCCCTTATTATTATCATTGACTTGTTATATGAATTCTAAACTCTTGGGTGTAGTTTTCATTCGGTTTATATGTTGTGCATATCTACTTTATCTTTAGAGCTTAGTTGGTTGTTGTCAACTGAGTACCATTCATTTGGAACTCATACTATACTTCTACATTCTACAGATCATAGTATGGTTAATCTTCATTGAAATGTGCATCGTACAGAGCAGCCATAGTTCAGATACTTAGAATGAATTCCTGACGTTTGGAGTATTACTCATCTTTCTCTTATGTATCAAACTAGTCTCTACATTGTATTCACAGATAAGTTGTATTAGTGTATTTCTAATGATTTTTCACTTTTTTACTCTTATTATGTTAGAAGCTCTTGTACTAATACCACCAGGTATTTGGAATTTATTATGTATTGATATTTATTTCATTTATTCTATATTTTTTCTTATATTGTTGAGTAGTCTGTTACTATCCATTCTGAACTAGCGGTTAGCTTGCCTACTGGTGGGTTATGGTAGGCTCCACCCTGACCTAAGAAATTAGATCGTGACAAAGTAGTATCAGATCCTAGGTTTCATCATTGTATTAGTACAAGAGCAAAGTATTTAGTATAGTCCTGTGAATCAGTGCGGAGACGTTCGTAACCTATCTTCGGGAGAATACACTAACATTTTAGGAAATTTACTTATTGACTCCTTATCGTGTGTCCGCATTCCTATGAACCTCAAACACATCCTTTAACTATATTTTATCCCTGAAGGATAATATAACATTATTGATAGATGTAGGTAAGCTTCAACAAGCATTTCCAGAGCTTCAGCACAGCATCAGACTAAAGAGTCAGAGATGGAGATCAGAGATCTTCAATAGCATCCAAAAAGGACTTGGGCCAACTTAGATTTTAGTAACGGTCATGACTACTTCATCCTTTGTGGTTTAGCATTGAGAAATTAAGTCATCTTAAAGATCTTTCTCAGCCAGGGATAACATTTGATTCATCGAGCTATCCTCAGACCAGAGTTGAGTCTTTTAGGTTTTTTTGGGTTCTCTACTATTTTTGAGTATGATATTAGATTTATCATATGGTCCAGGCATTTTCCTATTCTACATCCTTCTGAGCTAGATATTGGAGCATGGAATGTTAGAGGGTTAGTATTGTCACTCCGATTAGCTTTAAATCACTAGATAGTAGCTGAATCTTCTTTCATCAGGATATTGATTATGAGAGAACCATAGAGAGAACAAGTATTGAAACTTATAGTATTGGAAACAAGAGGCATGCCATCAATTTAGTATTATTTGTATTTTATTTAGGAGTGAGGATTTTTCTAGTAGAGTTCAGCTTTAGCTATAGCCCATTATCTCTATGCAAACAATATTTCATACTATGAGTAGTTCTTAGATTAGTCATGATAATCATTATGGGCAGAGTCCCCATCAGACTAGCAGACTTTTGGTATAATTCTTCAGGCCATAGTGGCCATTCTGGATTATTAGAGGCAGTATCTTAAATTATTCTAGGATGTTGGTTTAGTTGAGTCGTGATGAGATACTAATTTAGAGAATGTCCTAGGTATGGGATAGATAATTAGCTAGAGTTAGTACATATTCCCCCCTAGCCTAGAGTTCATGAGATAGGTTATGATTTCATAAGTATGGATATAATTTTGTGGATTTCTCTTAGCGTTCGTTGGCCAACCATTTGGGCTCAGTTTGTGTTCTCCCTATATTGATGCTTCGAGAGTTGCTATGACTATAGAGAGAGCGACTTCTAGTCTTAGAAGTGTCCCGAACATGGGATTTCCAGTCATTCAACTAATTCATATCAGCCTCATAATGTTGTGTCATCGTCAATTAGAAATAGTGTGTGTAGTACCGTAGTTGATTATTTAGTTGGTCGATACGAGTTGGACCCGTTCAGATTTATTTTTACCTATTCCCGTCAGGCATGTGATTGTGGATGTTTCCACGATTAGTGTTCTTTTATTTTCTACATTTACCTTTTACTATGTGTATTGGGGTTTCCATACCTATTGATGATTATATGCCTTGATGAATTAATATTGGCTATTACGTGTCTTATTATTGAATTCATGATTATGTTACTACTCCATGGTTTATTTCTTTTAGTAGTGGATAGAGTATATATGTACTAATATTTTCCCCTATGGGTGTTGCTTTTGGGTTCGAGTCCCATTTTATCTTGGCATATTAACCTTATTGTGGCCCTTGAGTGGTATATAATATTGATGTCTATTTTGGTGCCGCCTTTTCAGTATGTTGATATAAATATTACTATTGCTATTACTACCACCGCATGAGGTTATTGAAATTACTTGATATTATTACTTGATGTTGTTACTTGATGTAATTGATTCTTGTTGGGTAGCTGTATAGACTAGTTTTATCTAGCTAAACTTTTGTTTTCTCATGATATTATTCGGTGGCTTGAGTATATATAGTCTAATTTGATGATTTCTTTCCCCTAGTGAGAGGTTGACTGTGTTCCCTCTTAGTTAGTTGTGTTAGATTGATTTGGGAATATATATTAGTATCAAAGGTGTGTTAACCTTCCATGGTTCTATGTGGTTTTGAGTCGGTAATTTAGTTATGCCATATGTTATTGAGTTTGAGATTCTTAGACTTACCTCCTGGGTTGTGAAGGCTTTTGTTTGGCTATCCTTTCCAATATGACCTATTTATGAGATAGACTAGTTAGAGGTCCATTGTTCATTTAGGGATACTTCATCGTCCGATAGCAATTTTGGTAATGATGTTGAGATGCCGTGGATTAATCTTAAAGGTTTGTTGGGTTCATCCCCATGGGATGGTCTGCCCTAATGTTAGTTTGGGGATTGCATTCATCTTTATTATTGTGATCTGGTTTTGTCTAGTGAAGTTGGAAAGTTAGACGCAGGTCGCCTTTCCCATGATCACTTCCTCAGTTAGAAAATTGAAAATTCATTATCTCGAGTCATTGATTTTGTGCTGTGGTTTTTTACTTTGACCTTGGTTTCGAGATTGGTATATTTCTTCTTCTACGATGTGATTATGGGGTGGATTTAGGAAATCCCTATTTCAGAGTTTGTTCGGCCTAATGTGTCTTGGTGGAGTATTTCTCCTTGATGATATATGCATGTGGCTATCCCTTGCTAAGATAGAGTACTAGATTGATTAGTTGTCGGCTAAAGTTGCATTTCTCTGAGTTGCTAGATTTTTTGCCTTTACTGGTATGGTTTTCAACATTAGGAAGTTTTTAAGTATGTTTGGATAGTTCATTCCCTCCAGTGGATATGAGTAGGTTATTTGCATTTTCAGCCAGTGATTTATCTTTTGACATGATTTCTGTTTTATGGCTATATTTTGTACCCTTTAGCTAAGATAGAGTTGGTTGCTTGCATTTTCAGTCGGTGGTTATCCTTGTATTGATTTTTGTTCTTCGAATATGTCTCAATTGTGGCTTGGTATGATTTATCTCAGATATGTCAGATTTGGATACTAGAGTCGATTTGGGGTAGTTGACATTGATATAGCTTTATTGGCTTAGTTTTTTATTTGATGCCTTGGAATGATGATTTGGAAGGATAATAGAATTGGAGCATTAATGCCTACCTATTTTTCATTTTAGTTTTGATATTTGAGACCGCGAGATTCAGCCTTGGTATTGAGATTTCGAATTAGTGTTGTAGAGCTTGCATGCATCTTTTGTTTTAGACTTGCTTTTGTTCAAATTTCATTTGTAGGCTGGTAGATCCTACTCCGTAGTTTCCTATTTAGTCTTCTCAATTTGGTAAGGATTATAGTTAATAAGTGCTCAGACGATACTCCATGGTCCTCATATTGGTTATTTTAGTTTTAACCTCAAGTTTTTATTTTCCTTTGGAATTTTGGATGATTTACTCCGAGGAAGTAATATACTCGAGTTGTATTCAGTATGACTTCATTGTAGGTGGATGAGACATCCTGTAGTGGAATATTCAATGATGAGTAGTTATACATTGGATTTTGATATTTTAGTTTGGTCTTCATCCAGACTGGTTGCAGCGTTGTCATGGATTGTATCCCTCAATTATCTCCATTTGTGTGCCCTGACAACGCCTTATGAGCTTATTCTCATTTTTGAAGTATGAACTTCCAGCAGATCAACTTCAGTTCTTTTAGTTCTTTGTAATTAGACTTTGTGGACGAGACTCAGGTGTGGAAAGGTAAAATGAGTGTATATTTAGATTTTGACTTGGGTTGTCTTTATCTAAGCCTTTGTTGATTTATGCGGATATAGAGATGGTGTCAGTGCGTTGTGGTTCAGATGCGTGCGCATCAACCTTCTTGGTTCAGTTTGAGGCTAGTTAGTAGTTATGTTGATTTTTAGTTGTTTGGAAGTTGAATGAGAGTGTTAGTTAAAAAAGGAATACCTGTGGAGAAATCCCTTGCAAGTATTCTCTCTTTATTGAGGTTACCTAGGAAGTCATGTTGGGAGTATGCGGGCCCAGTACCTCATTTTTTTGGGCTTTTGAGATTCTTTCTATTCGTTGACTTTCAGGGACGAAAGTCCTTTTAGTAGTGGATAATGTAATAACCTTTCAAGTCATTTTCCATATTTCTACTTATTTTTGCCGTTTGAGCGTCTCCATAGCTACCCTAAGTCATTTATGACATGCTGGGACTGAAGGTTTAATTACCGTGCAGTTCGATTGATTTTTAGATCCAATTCTCCATTTAAAAGTCTTCACCAGTTCTAAATGGCCAATGGGAAAAAATTTCAATGAAACGATCTCAAATGCAAATTCTAACAGCACCAGTGGATCCAGAATATTAATTTTAGGGTAGGTAGACCTTTGGTTTGGGTCACATTGCACCCGAGCTCATTTTGACCTATTGATAAGAAAGTTAAAAATTTGAAAGTTTTGGTGTGGGACCCATATTTTGTCGAAACGACCTTGGATTGAAAATCTGATTTCACCAATGCATTCGAAACATTGAATTGAGTATAGTTACATATTTTATTTTTGAAAATTGGATTTTGATTGAATCTCAAGGCATTATTGGAAAATTGGAAATTTTCCAAGTTTTGTTGGTTCTGGTGCCTCGGTGATTGTAGCATGGGAGAGGTGATCGCAGCACTACGAACAAGACCCATGTCTCGGCGAACGTGGCATCTGGTTTCCAGGGGTCTATAAATAGACCCCGCAGTCATAATTTTGGTCATTTTCTCTCCACCCTTGAGAGCATAAAACCTAAATGGGTATAATAACTCAAAATTGATCATGGTGGGTGACTGGGGATCTTGTTTATCATTTTTTATCGTGAATATCTTTGAATTTAAGGTAAGAATCCTTTGAATTCATGCTTGAATTTCATAGTTTGGACCCAAAACCCCAATTTAGATTAAGGCTTATATTTAGCCCAAATATTGCTTGGTTTTCACTAATTTTTTAGGGTTTTTATTCCTTATTCATGTATGAGTGTTGGGCCGACCTCGAAAATGCATTTTTCGTAAGTAAGACCAACCTGGGGATTTTGGTGGTTTTTTTGTACCCGAAGTACAATAGTTCAATATGGGTATCGTTAGACTCATATTGATGAGTAGATTATGATTTGATAGTGTGATGGCATTTTTGAGATTTTGAAGTGAAGACAACAAGTGGTGCATAAAGTAAGGTTTTATGGTTTGGCTTTGAGGTAGGCTTCTAACTACTTTTCTTCATAGATGATGTGTGATATATATTGTTTGTGAATGTGGATGTTAGGCTTGATTATGAGTAGAATAACTTAACCTTGATTATTGATGTTTGAGGATTAGATAAGGATTTTGGACCCATAAGATTGTATGTTTATAATCTTTTAGAATCCTATTGCCTTCTCCCTAGTTGAATTAATTTGTAGTGTGGATATGATATAATGCTAGGTTTGGGATTTGGTTTTAGCATTAGAAATATAATCAGTATATTTTAACCCTATTGGGCTAGTGTAGTAGTCTTGAACTCGTGATTTGGGTAGAGCGACTTGAATTCCCTTGTCTCTAGTAGAAGTTCCTAACTTAGGCTTGAATATGGCTTACTTGACATCTAGAAGTTGAACTATATACGTTAGCCTAGTTTGGGGCATAGTGTGTCGAATTATAGAAATTAAGGATTAGAAGTGGGATTGTCCGGCCCACTTAGGCCAGGACTTGTGTTAGCCGTGTGGACTTAGTTGTGCATGTTAGGCATAGTTGAAACTAGTAAACCTTAGAATAAGGTTACTTCATGACTTGGTAAATTATAATTATGTTCTTTGGATTTTGACGTATGAGTTATGGCTAAGATATTTCTTATGGAAGTGATATTAGGCTTTTAGAGATGATATTCCTCCTAGATATATTATTTAGCCTATAGAGAAGCTATTCCCTCTTAGATATGATATTGGGCCTATAGAGATGATATTCCCTCTAAGATATGATGTTGGGATTGATGTCACGATATTCATCTTAGATAACATAATTGGCCTAGAGAGGTGACATTCGTCATAGTAATGATGAATGATCTATAGTTATGAAATTTTCTATTCACATTATATACTTATTGATATTATGCTCCTAGATATGAGATGCCTTCTTGCTGAGAGATAATTATTTATTTATTAATATTTTGCCTCCTATGTGTGAGATGCCTCCAATATGTGTGATGATATAAGACGTGTTATGTCTTATAAACTTGAGATGGTTTATATACATGGTTATTGATATGAGTTCCAGATATGTATATGGGCCTAAGGTTGTGATGATGATGTTATAATTATTCTGGACACATATTAGGCCAAGGGTCGTGTTATGTTATCAAATGGACTTTCGGGTAGTAATTATCCTTGTATTGGATACGACTATAGTTTATGAATATATATATGTATATATATATACTGCATGACGCTCATTATTCCACTGATTGAATACTGGTGAAGGCATGCATAGATTTGGTACATTCATGATTATTATATCAGTAATTGATGTGATTATAGATTGAATACAATCTTATGACTGTTCTTTTAATTATAGGTTAAGCTATATGGTATCTAGTTGTCTATTACGTGACATAGTACTTGATGGATAGGAATCTAGTGTACTAGTTAATGAACCTTGCTTAGTGAAATATGGTTACCAACGATGGTTGATACGTGGTTAATGATTATGTCGGGTATAGCATAGGTAAATATTAGTTGATATTGATGACTAAGTTTAGGATATCGATTAGTTGATGAATGAGGAGTTGTGTATTAATGAGGCTAGATAATTAGAGATGTTTGTGATAAGAGATGACTAGTTAATATCGATGAATGGTTGATTAATAAGGATTAGTTGGAAAATGATTGTTAGTTAATGAATGGTGCTACTTAATTAAGGATAGTTAGATGACAAATGGTAATTTGTTGGCTAATAATGATTAGCAGATATAGAATGATTAGTTTATAATGTTGATTAGTGGATAAATGACAATTATGGTCTATTGATGAGTCTTGACTAGATGTCAGGTATTGGCTCCTTAATATATTATGATTAGTTGTTATCCCTTGAATAAGGATTTTCTGAATTATAATGTTTAGGCTAATAATTAGAGGTCATGTGAAGACTAGCGAACTAGTGATTTAATAATAATAAGCATTTATTAGCTAATAATGTATATAAAGTGTTGACAAGTTAGATATTTTTATAATGATGTGATTTGGATTATGAATATACTAGAAGGCTTGTAGATTTACCCTCCTTTTGCCATGTCTTAAGCCTGTGCACCTATTATATGTCTGTAAATATATGTGTATTATTGTTTATGTATATGGATACCCGGGAAGGCCAAAAGATACTGTGATGATATATTGATATCCAGCAAGGCCGGAGGATACTGTGATGATATATTGATACCCGACAAGGCTAGAGGTAACTGTAGAGATATATTGATACCCAACAAGGCCAAACAATACTGTGTTGATATATTGATACCCGAAAAGGCTGGAGGATATTGTGATGATATATTAATACCTAGCAAGGCTGGAGAATACTGTGATGACATATTGATACCCGGCAAGGCTAGAGGTTTATTATGCTGATGATGAACATGATGATGATAGTTATGATGGCGATGGCTATGATGATGAGATTGTGTGCCTTGCATTAATTCCTGTATATGCATCATCTATACCTAGTATGCACCTATGTCTATCAGCCAGTATGGGATGGTTGCATATATATGGATGGAGAATATATTTTGTATTATTGTGTGTTGATCTAACCTTTCGAGCCTTGATAGTAGGGGTACGTATAGGCTATGCTAGGTATTTTGTTATCCAAAGTAGTCGTTTATTCACACTATTTTTGATATTATTATTATTATTATTATTATTATTATTATTAT
>NC_061115.1:114905777-114912415 GCF_002878395.1 Capsicum annuum | reverse complement strand
GGGGGGGGGGGGGGGGGGGGGGGGGGGGGCGGGGAGGGGGGGGGGGATGGGATGAGGGGTGGGGATGGGCTGGGGTGAGGGTGAGGAAGGGTTGAACTGGTGTTGGGGTGGGGCGTGGGGGGACTGAAAGGGGCTAAGGGTGGGGACGGGGCTGGGAGGGTGTGGGGGCTGGGGTGGGGAGGGACTAGACGGGACTGGTGAGGTGTGAGAGGTAGGGACGGGGCTGGGGGTGGGGTGGGATGGGGCTGGTAGGGCGTAGGGGGACGGGCTGAGGGGTGGGGAGGGAAAAAATATATATTTATTTTTTAAAAAAATTAAATTATTTTTATAAAATTTAAATTATTTTAAAGAAATTTTATTTTTTTTAATTTTTAAAAATATTTTTAAATTAAAAAAGATGGAGGAAAACAAAGGATCTGTTTTTTAATTTTAATATTATTTTTAATTTTTTTAATTATTTTAATGTAAAATTGACCAAAAATTGACCCCACTCGCACCCCAGGCGAGTGGCTACACTCTCTTTGTCCTAGTCACCATTTCAATGCCATATTGGTAAGGTCAACGATCAAAGGGTGCAAAATGTTGCTTTTTAATGTGTTCAAGGGTCCAGATGACAAACATGTAAGTAGAAGTGTCCAACTTACAAAACCAACATATTACAAGGGTCAAGAAAGTCATTTTGCCAAAATAAAGAGACAGACCTCTATTTTTTTTACATTAAGTTAAACCTCTTTATTAATATCTTACGATCATAGATAATAGAATTAAAATAAAAATATTTAAAATAGTTTCAAGAGATTGATGAATTAGCTGATTATTTGTCGCAATTGCTACACGACTATTAGCATAGATATTTTATTTCAAAATTTTAGTTGTTATTCAATAAAAATCACTTATTAGCATATTTTATTTCAAATTTTTAGTTGTTATTCAATAAAATCACTTCTTACAGCATGTATCAGTATTCTCACAAATCAGACCCATAATTCTAAAAAGGACTTTTATACTGTAAGAAATCATGAAAAAGAAAAAGAATAAAGTGAAAATTGACCTTATTGTTGGTTTGTATGAAAATCTCTGATTCGAAACTACTAAGACGATTTACAGGGTAAATTATATATATACAAATATAATAATTTGTATTAAAATGTTTTATACATATTAAAAAAATGTATTACTGTTTACAAATATAAAATTATATATCCAATTATAATTATACTAGATGTAGAAGATAGTAACATAGCTATAATTTATAACCGTTAGTTGTGGCTTCACAGTTGATAATCCAGAGCTGTTGAGTCAAGATTTTATATTTTTCTTGATCAATTATCACAATATAGAGATTAAATGATAATATGAACAATCACTGTAATATAAATGGTAAGTTACCATGTAGGTAATCACTGATGGTTGAAAATATTCAGACTTGAATGAAAAGAAATGTCAAATTACCCTGTGGACAACAACTGATAGCAAATAACAACAAAAACATATGCAAGGTATTAGAGCAATACTGTCTTCAAAGTTGTTGGTCTACATTAATATTCTTCACTATTTTCTTCGTCATCAACTCCTTCATTACCAACTTGCTCGTAGTCTTTTTCAAGTGTAGGTAAATCTTCAGTGGCTTCAGAAAATTCTACCTCTTCCATGCCTTCTCCAGCATATCAATGGATGAATGCCTTTTGAAGCCAGTTGGGCATTTTTTCAAATACCAAAATCAAAAAAATAAAATCACACAGTTGCATCCACATTAGAAAGTTTTCTGTACTTTGTTCAGATACAAGTAGCTCACGCTTGTTATTGGTGTAAAATCTTTACTAGTCAACAAATTGAATCATCCTTTACGTTAATACGCCATATATTTTCAATGCGTTGGGTCACATTTAGCCTACTTGAGTGCTAAAAAACTGCATTAGTTATCTCAGGTACCAATAATTGCTCATGGTATGTATTTCCAGCTGAGATGACAGGGTCATATGATGAAAGCATAATGACTTCATTGTAAACATCACAACCATATCAGTGTGTTCTAAAAGGAAATGAGTTGAAAGAACACTGTTAGAAGGTTCTGCAACAACAGTGGATAGCTGAAATTTAACAAACACAAATAATCTTGCTATTACAAATAAGAGATGCATGATTATGTATGGCATTCACCTGGGGAGGAGTAGATATTAAACACAATGTTGAACTTTTTACCATAATCAATAGATAAGCATTCGAGCAACAATGAATGCAATCCAGAACCAGGACCACCGCCAATAGCATTAAAGACCAAGAACCCTTGCAAAGCAGTGCAGTTATCAGCAAGTTTTCTAATGAGATCAAGGCAAAGATAAATAATTTCTTTGCTAACATTATAATGTCCTTTGGGAAAATTATTAGTAGCATCTTTCTTTTCAAAAATGAGTTGTTCAGGATAGAAAAGCTGAAGATAGGCGGCATTTCTAACTTTATCAATAACAGTTAGTTCAAGATCAACAAATATAGTTGTTCGTTCATGCTTTCAAACGCCAGTTTCGACATACATGGTGTATTCCAAGGTCGTAAATGATTCATGACCGTGAATGGGGCTGTAAAACTGAGGTGGCGGACTTTCTATATATATATATATATATATATATATATATATATCCAAAGTTCAATATAATTCACATGTCACACCAACATACTCAACAACAGATCCTACAAATCTCTCAACATCTTTAATTTTAACATTCCACATAGCATATTTATGATTATAAAATTAAAGAGCATTTTCGTACATTCATATATCTTTAGTTTAAGATTTTAAAATTCAAAAGCTCCTTTACTTTCTTAAAATTTCGTATCATGCAGTATGCTAACATTACCTAAGCTTATTTTGAACCTCCTCTATTGTTGATCTTCGCGGAGAAGTTCTATTCCCAATAGCAACTCCCATGGAATCAGCCTCGAAATTTACTATAGGATTAGATTTCGCACTACAACTATATATGCGCACCTTAAAAGTTGAAGGATCTTGCCCACTATCAATACAAGCCTTGATCAAATTCCTTCGACAAAACAATACTTAGAAGTCATGCTGGAGTTGAAAAACCAACTAGTAACAACTGATATTAACACATAGATAAAAGAAGAGGTATACCCCTTTCATGGATATGATAAGGACTTGCATAAAAAATATCTCTGGGTGAGAGGTCAGACATATTGCTCTATTTTTGATCAACTTGTACTGCAAAATAACAAAATAATAGTATCAAGTAGCGAAACAACTTTCAAAAGCCATATAATTGATATTAAAGACCAATTTTGGGGGGAGAAACAGTGTTAAAACTGAAGTTATTTTTAGCCCAGTTAGATCCGATATATAAATATTCAAAGTTGTATAAGCTAAAAAAATTGAGGTCGCCTAGTACTTAACATTTAATCTGATGTTCCTATATGTTGAGACTTTGTTTAAACAATGGCAACGTACCAAGTGTTATCTCATATGAGGGATATGAAAAAGGTAGGATATATGCAGACTTTACCTGTGTAGTAGAAAGCTTGTTTCCTTAGTTTCCTTATATCAATCTACTTTTCTAGGATGCTGAAATATAGGAAAAGTTTTCAAAAAGCAAGAATTGAAGTAATTACAGTAACAAGCAATACTGATCAATGGAAAAAAGTAAATTCATCATAGGTTTATCAAGATATTCCTATAACACAAATAAAGAGATGCAGTTGGTAAAAGAATACTATGTTGATTTCGTCAACCATATAACTATCTGATCATTATACACATAATGTACAATTTGTAGGAGCATGAATTTCTAGCCTTCCTTATACACAACAATATGAAGAATTGGTGCTCCATAGAGAAGATTCAACTGCAAAGCTCCCACATAATTGGCTAATCGGAAGGTTGAAGACACATATGCTCTTCCTTTTCAATGTATTTGTTGTAAGACAAGGAAGAAGACACCACTTAGCCGATATTTACTAATGATTTCTAGTGGTATAGACATACATTTTGCGCAAAACAATGTCCAGAATCTTGAATGGTTGCAGTTGTGTTTGAACGATTCTTATTTTGAAACTAAATCATTGATGTGAATAGATTATCAATTGCCACCGAAATATAGTGAATCACATCAAAATAACATGGTGTTAATCTTACGGAACTTTCCGAATGGCTACAAAAGTCATCGACCAAGTGATATGTTCAACAAAACTCATGTTTTTATCTAAGAAATAAGAATCAAGAAAACATTCAGAAAGTTCAGCAATAAAAATTAATCAGAAATTACCGTTCACTGTGATTTATTTAATCTGCTTGAATTGCTTCGTATATGCAAATTGAGTTTCTAGTGAAGTCGACTATTTGTCCCCTTTGCCAAAAGTTAATAACCTGCAAATCGAACAAAAACGAAAAAAATGGCTAAGGTAAATTAGTAAGTAGTACGAAGATCTTGGTTAAAAAAAATAAAGGCGAAGCAACAATTAACATCCAATTAGCTAAAGAAAAGCTATTAAACTACCATACTCCAAAAATAAAAAGGGAAAAAAGTAGATAACAGATTCTATAACAACAAAAATACAAAATTCATAGAACAAAAATATCAAGGTAACAATCAAGCTAAGAATCAAACAACTAAAAGAAAAAATTGAGAACAATACAATTGCAACCAGAAAAAGAGAAGATGGGCAAAGTGGAGATACGTTCAAAACTCGTTGGTAATAATGACAAGCATCGCTTCATGTGCGTTCTTATTTCAAGCAGCATAATCGGCAAATGTTAAGACACATGTAAACTTGTACAAATGTCATCTAATAATTAAGAATACAGTATTTAGTACAAAGATTAAAATACCCTTTACCACTAAGCTGACAGGACAACCATGAGGTGCTTTCAAGCCGCTTCTATATATTAGAAATAAAAATATCACTTTAAGATAATATATAAAAATTATTTACTTTAAATTCTAAATCAATGTCTGAAGCTTTCCCAAGACTTTGATATGTTATTTTTTCGAGAAGCAATAGAATACTCCATTCAATATAGGTCGGTATTAGGAGAACACACGCTTTGACCTTAAGATTTCAAATGTTCTTGATATTATTATATATGTAGTGTCTTTGTCTTGTGGTTGTGGGGGCTTAATGGCTAATAAACGTTTCAAGTCCAGATGTAACATGAGGACTTTTCCAAAAGGTCCTTATCAGGCCATCACAAAATTATTTTCGCTAAATGTTTTTAGTTTTGAAGTTCTTATAGAATTCTGATAGGATATGATGATATTCAAATTTGATTTTTTAACGGGATAAGTTAATTTAAGAAATTCTAATTTGGTTTCACAAATTATGGAACTAGAATACTTCTCTTCCTGTAACTCTGCAAATAAATTGATATCCACAATATTCAAGGTTGATATCAAATAAGATAGTAGATCATGTATTTTTTTTTAACAAAAGAGTCATCTAGTTCTGTCTAAGTATCATATAAATTATCTTCTATATTTTTTCCTCTGGTGGCTTCCTGATTTCCTTTGACACTTCGCAGTTTTGTGTGACTTTTTTGGTTACAAGTAAAAAATTTAGTGACTTTCGTAAAATTTTAGTAATGTTGAATGCCTTTTTCATTATAAAAAATAAATTAGTGATTTTAGCTGCAATAAAATAAAAATCATTTGATCATTAGTAAAATCTTAGGAGATTTTCAATAAAAGCAAAACTCGTAGATTAATTAGAATTTCATCTATATAGTTCTCTTATTGATAAACACTGATGATGTTATTCTTATCACTATTGAGCTTATCTTTGCGGTTATAAAAAAATATAAAATATTAATAATTTTATTAAATATAATATAAAATATAAAATAAAGAGAATTTATAGAGTAAATATACAAAAAGGATAGGATAATGTTATTCTTACATCTTAATCATTAAAAATAAAAGAAAAAAAGTTAAATCAATACATAATTTTTTCAAGTTTTTGTCGATATCTATTTTCATAAGTTGATCATAATTTAATAGACTTTATCTTATTCTCTAAGTCGAACTAAAATATAACTATAATAAGCATTAGAAGCATAAGAAACTAGGAAAGAGAGAGAACAAATAAATAGACTTTCAGCCGAAGATGAAGCTTCAAGACTGAAGATAACATTAAAAATTTGTAAACTTAAAGATTTGGAACCCTTTTGAGACTTGATACTAGGTGATCTCTTTAAATAATAAAAAAGAAAGAAGTTATTAATCCCAAGCGTGGAGAGGGAAAACTTTTTATTTTTACTAATACATTTAATGCAATTAATTGCATTAATTATAGGGGAAACAAAGACTACAAAGAAATAAAAAAGCATGAATATTAATTTCTACTTTTGTATGATGAAACTTTTAGTAATTTTTTTTGTTAGTATATTATATGAGAAAAAAAGTAAAATTCCCTTAAAAATTTTGGAAAAAGAAAAATGTAAATGAAGGCTACAGAAAGGGGTTACATCACCTTTTCTGTTACCCTCATTTATATACCCTCCATTCAATTTTACTTGTCACACTTTGAGTTGATATATCTATTAAAAAAATTAATTAATAATATAATTATTTTACCATGATAGCTCTATTAAATGATGTTTATATTGTGACTTGAAATTAATTTTACAAAAAAAA
>NC_061115.1:114885379-114902777 GCF_002878395.1 Capsicum annuum | reverse complement strand
GCTTTTATTTGTACCAAATAGTTGACCTATCTGCAATAGATGAGTCATATGTTGCAACAGATGGTTTATCCATTGAAAATTATCATACAGGTCTTCCTCATGTAGAAATTTGATCCATCAGTTGATTCATTGTTGCAAAAGAAATATAATTTGTCTGGGATAATTTAAAACAGAAAGAAGACCTATTTGATTTGCTAGAACAGATGAGTTATCCTTTTTCATTTTGTTGTATGTTAGCATTGACTAATTCTGGCTTTCCAGGTGGATGTAGAAGCTACTAATGAACAACATTGACAATATGCTGCTATACTCTTTTTATGGAAATATGGAGAACAGAAAGTGCAGAAACCGTACGTAAGCGACAATAAAGATCCACGATGAGCAATGCCAAATTCCATTGCGCTGGATGAAGTACCACTTGTCCATATTGAGTAGATCTTTATAGCTTGAGTCTGTCAAAGTAATAAACTCACCCCTCCTTATGACTTCTTGGCATCAATACTTAAATTATTGATGTATTTGTTGAGATCTGTACCCATAACAATTTTTTTATATTTCATTTATTTGTTGATTTTATTTCAGCTAATTTCTTAAGGCTTCGATTCATTTTATTTTGTCTATGAATTTTATTTTTCCTTAGATTTGAACTTATTAATTGAAATGGAATACTAAATTTAAATATTGCAACTGATAATGTATCTGTTGCAACAGACATCACATCTGTTGGAAAATATCAAATATATTTGACATATATTGCAACAGGTAGGTAATCTGTTGGAATTTATCAAACAGGTCTTCCCACTGCTACAATAGATAGACTTAGATAGAAACACCGGCATAATACAACAAATGACCAACCTATTGCAACAGATAAACTATACGTCATAACAGGTAGAATATCCGTTACAACGGATGGAGAATCCATTGCATTATAAAAATTCAACTTTCATTAGACATAAAAAATTGCCACAACATATGAAAAAGTGAAAGTGAATTAAAATAAAAAAAGAAGAATCCATCGACAGTGTTTAGTTCAAACCCCTAAAATAAAGTAGGCATCAAGTAGACTGTTATCATTTTAAACACATAAAATAAAATAGGCACAAATGTGTCAGCTTGGCACTTTTTGCTGACTTGGCGTCTGATTTTGCCCCCAACGGTCATTTTCCCCCAATGTCTTATATATTCATCTTCTTCCTAAAATTTAACCCTAAATTCCCAAATCTTCTTCGTCGTCATTATTTTTTTTCTATTCAAATTCTTCAAATTATTTGCATTTGTTCTTTTTTTTCTTCATTTTTTTTATTTTTTCCAACTGAGCTTGACAATGTCGGGTGCATATTCCACTCTTTTTTGTGATAACGATTTTTGATATTGTAAGTGCGATCATGAAGCTCTATTGAAGACTTCTTGGACTCAACAAAATTCAGGTCGTAGGATTTTTACTTGTAAGATTTCAAAGGAAATATTTCTTTTATTTAATTAGTTGATTAATTATTGACTTGTAATTATTTTATAATTGTGTTCTTGTTTTTATAGAAATTGGGTGAATATGATTATTTTGATTGGTATGAAGAACGACACCCTCCACAAACAAATCGTGTAATCTGGGATTATTGAAGAAAGTCAAGGCTCCTGAAGAGAAACAAAATCGAGCAAGAAGATACTGCATTGTTGTCGTTATTGCTACTGGTTTGGTGGTGTTGGGCACATGGATTTTCAAGCCTAATTGCTGAAATTTTCATGGTGGTGTATTTGCTACTGATTTGGTGTTGTCGAGTACATGGATATTCAAGCATGTAATTGCTACAAAATATCAAATAGATTTAGGCACATGCTGTAAAATTTAGGTCATCTATTGGAAATTATCAAATAGGTCATCCCTCTGTTGCAACAGATTAGACTTAGATTAGATAAAAATAATATCGGCATAATGTAACAGATGACCAACCTATTACAACAGATAAACTATCTGCCAAAATAGATAAAATATATTTTACAACAGATTGACAATCTATTGCATTATAAAAAACTCAACTTTCATTCTATCAGAAACAAAATATTGCCATTGCATGTGCATGTAATTTAAAGTAAAGTGGAGTGTGACTTGAAATAAAAAATTATTATTTCACAGGCCCTTCTATATACACAGTCTTCAAGCGTCCAGTTAGTACCCCATAAGCCCAGACCTCTTGTAGGTTTGCCACAATATTATCACACAGAAAGGTCGTTGGCTAAACTATTTCTGTGCCGGTCAGCAAATATTCGATGTGTGCAAGAGTGTGCGAGCCACTCGTGTAACCGACATCATTTTTTTGAAGAATCATGCCATTGTTTTGACCTCTATAATCCCATGATTTCTTCATCAATGCTTCCTTTGGAAAATGATTCATCAGTTTACTCTCCCTCAACAAGATGGGCAACAACTCTATCAGTGGCTCCACGAGGAGAAAAAGATTGACATCATCGATGAGAGGTTCATTGCAGTCATAAACATTGTTCTTTTCCTCCCCAAGTAGTATCTCAACAACCCAATAATGTATGACCTTCATGCTAATGACTACAAGAATCCTCTTTGCCTCGGTCCAACTCTTGCTGTGTGGATTTGGCCTCTCTCCTCTAACATATTTTATTATTTGTTCTTTATCCCAGTCCAACGTAGAAGCTAAGAAATCAAATCTCGCGCCACAGTCTAATGCGATATTATTGAGTTGATCGTACTTATCCTTAAGCTTCTTGCATAATTCGAGGTCCATAATCCTATCGACAGCGTCATAAGCTTCTGGGTACGTTAATTGCCTTTCCCTCATGAGGCAGAAAATTTTGTCAACATGCTGTGATATAAGAAGACAATTTTTAAATAGGTTAGTAATTGTAAAGATTGTCCATCTACTGCATAGGGTTCTCTGAATCAATAATCCAACGTAACTTATGAAACAGATGGATAGTAACTTGTAACTAAACCACTACCAATTACACCAGAATGCCCAGCTGTTACAACAGATTTCACATCTGTTGTGTATCTTCTTCTTCATGGGGTAGATTAGATTAGAAGGCTAGGTTAGGAAAAGTTTAGAAAAAGTAAACTTGCTTTTTCCTCATACTGCATACACATATCTGTTATTGTCTAGAAGTCTTGGGGTGAAATAGGAGGCCTGGGGTAATCTGGTGCGCCTGGCTTGGCATTCTTGGCCTGTCACAGATCCATCTTCTCTTTGGCGCTAAGTTCCGCATATATGTCCACCTTCTTCTTGAATGAACCTTAAACTTTAACAACTTTTTGAGAGGGAGGAGTTGTAATTATTTTTGATTTTCAATAGGAGAGTACGTTGGTTATTGCTCTTTTCTTTCTCCTAACCAATGTAGCAGTGTATCGCTCCCTAAACTTCTTGGATGGTATGAAACCCTTCTTGGATTTGAATTCCTCAATAACTTTAGAGATAGCCTCTACTTTTTTAAAGAGTTTATCCTGGCTGTCCTTGTATTCTTCGCATTTGCAATGATAACACGAGGGTGAAGAGGGATGAAAGAGACCTGTGTAAGGGTGAAAAAAGGTGTTTTCAAACATATTTATTTTTTCTTGAGCATCAACATGCTTGATATCATGAGTGGTAGCAGCATCAGCATGCCTGCCACCAACACCAACAACTCCACCAGAAGAAGCACTCGGATCTGCCTTAGTAGGTTGGTCATAAAGAGCCTCAGCATTAGGCTAACCTTGCCTAACTGCTCTTCTTATGGCTGTTGCTCCAGCCAATTTCTTTCTTATTAACTCTACCGTTGGGCCTGCTATAGTATCAACATGACCTAGAGTAATATAAGAAGTCATAAACGACTCCTCCTCAATAGACACGATCCGTGGATACACAACCTAGAAAAAAACACAGATATATTTAAATCATATAATATAATAATTTTTACAGTTGTGTTAACATTTTAATAGTTAACTTCTGCAACAGATTAACAATATGTTGCATCAGCTTATACATCTGTTGCATAGTTTTTAGTAAATGGTTAAAATTCATTTAGGTTGGGTTCAGAGAACCAGAGGAACACATGGATAATCTGATGCAAAATATCAATCATCTGTCATAATAGATTACCCATCTGTTGCACTAATTGCATAAGTCGGGTAATCTATTGGGTTATATGTTATGCAATAGATGATCTGTATGTGTATTAATAATATGTTACATCAGATTACACACCTGTTTCATAATTTGCAGTAGATGGTTAATTTGTTAGGAGTCAAGTTCAGAGAACCAAAGTAATAGATAGGTAATCTGATTCAAGATATCAATCATCTGTTGTAACATATTATCCATCTGTTGCACCGGTTGGCACAGAACGGGTAATCTGCTGCATCAGATGTAAAATCTGGTGCATCAGATATAATATCTGTTGCACCAGATATAACATCTGTTCAATATCTTTCATTGAGTAAAATTATTTTACTTGAAGAAGAAGTACTGCATCATCCGGAGGGTTAAAAAGATCAACCTCCTTAATTTTGGTGTTGTTCTTTGCAGCCAACCACCTAAATATCCTTGGATGAGAAACCTCATCCGAGTAATCCATTACCTGCTTTCGGAGGGTAGAAATGGCTTCAAATTCCCATGCCTAAAAAATATAAACAGAAAGCAAGCAAAAAAAAGTCATAATAACTATATTCAATATAACTTATGGATGAGTTGAAATAATGATTAATTTTACCGTGAAAGCTCAAGGAAAGCCGTATAATGTGGTCGTCCCTGAGGTTAGCTTTGTTAGTAAATATTGGAAAGTCAAATAGAAGCTGTCATATCCCCAGGGATAATTGTTGAATTTATCAAAATCCTCAGCACGCGCCAATAAATCATCTTCTATAACCTTGTTGCCGTCTCTTGCCAATATAACCGAATGGGCAAACCAAACTAAGCATAATTGCTCCCTGTACTTCTTAGGTATGGTTTTATCCATGAGATCTGTCAACAAATTCGATGCTTTGTAGCCACGTCGAGTAATGTCAAAAAACCCATCTATTTTTTTCTTGCATTTTCTTGCTTTGGATCTTTTGTGGGGTGTTCCCTTGGTGATAGGTGGTTCTTTTGGACGATGGCATCTCAATCCCATCACTATGGCAAACTCTTGTAAGCCAAAATAAACCGGCATGCCACAGTAGTTGATCCAGATTTCATGCATCTTTTTTTTGCCCCCACGTACTTGATCCTAACCTTGAGAAGACCATATACCATCCCCATTGAGAAACAGGCAGGGGCGTCCTCAGCCAGCTTAAGAAAGCGTCTAAAACAATCCTTCTTAAAAAGTCCGTCTATGTTTTCGTCCTTCATAATTTTCCTAAAATTAGTAAATTTACTCCCCATCTGACATTTAAGTACAATTTGACCAGTTAATTCTTCTTCTGCTTTTATCATTTATCGGCATCGCAACTTGAAAATTGTCAATACTAAAAGTTTTGACAGGATCATGCTGGGATGTCGATATTAATTCTCACCCCATTGGTGATCCATTATCATCATGTTGATGATCATGCTCTTTCTCTTTCTCACTTTTATTTTCTTCATCACTTTTTATAGACCCTTGTCTACCTCCCTTAATGTTTTTATATCTCTTCTCAGCTTTACTTTGTTTCCCTAAATGAGATTGTTCAGGAAGCTCCTTCAAATCCCTCTATACTGTAGCCTTTTTTAGGGTGGTCAGACGTTGATCCAATTTTACTTTCTTTTATTTTGGAAGACATGTTTTACCTACAAACAACAGAAAAACAAAAAATACATTACAATTGATGTATGCGTAAATTTTAAAAAATACATTAGAAATACCACCAATAACAACACACCAACAACCACCACGAGCACAAATACCACCAACCAATGCCACAAACACCACGAATACCAACACCTCGGACAGCTATGACAAACACCACCAACCAATGCCACCAATAGCCATCACCAGTGCCACGATAATGACGATGACTACCTCCATCACCACCACCACCACAAATACCACAAACACCATCCAACAATACCATGATAGTCAACAGAACACTGCGATAGAAACTAGGTCTTTCTCGGGTTCTTCCTATGATTTTACTGTCAAAACTCAAAATTGTAAACCCATTCTAAAAGATAATACAACTAAAAGTTTTTTTTTTTCATCATTAACTTAAAATACCTTATTTTTTAGAAAAAAAATAACAAACATAGAACTCTTCTTGAACTCTGTTACCTATGAAGACAGAGAAAATGATTTATACAAGCAAGAATAAAGTAAAAAATAACACCTATGTGATCATAAATGAGAAGAAAATTGATCTATTATGAAGGGTAGAGAAATTTGTTGAGTTGTTGTAGTTGTTGTCTATACGATATAATTGAGTGAGAAAGAGAAAAGAGTGAGAACTAGAGATTTGAAATGATGAAATATTTTTCTTGCAAATGGATGATTTGTATGGGTTGATTTATATTTTGGAAAAGAATGACAAGTTTTGAAAATATTAATTTGGTCCGAATTGATCTCAATTATTTTTTTAAATTATAAAAGATATGCGTAATTTTTGAGCCTCTCATCATGCAATTGCCAAAAGACACAATTGAAGTTGTAGTTGACCCTATGAACTCACCCACCCCTGGTCCTAGTTTAATCAATTTAGGTATATGAACTCAATTAAAATTGTATAAAAATAAATGTTCAACCTGTTGCATTAGATACTAATCTGTTGCAAATTATTAAACAGATTAAGTAATCTGTTGCGACAGATTACCCATCTGTTGTAAATTATCAAATGGATTGTTATATATCACAACAGATTACCCATCTGTTGTTAGAACTTACCCCTGGTCCTATATTAATTAATTGAGGTATTTTTCTAACATATGAGATAGTAAGAATCAGTTCGACCAATGACTCTTATCGGGAGGAACGCAATACCATCTCGTCAATTCAATTTCCCAAAGACTCAATTGAAGTTGTAGTTGACCCTATGAGAACTCATCCCTGGTCCTAGATTAATCAATTGAGGTATTGGTCTAATATATGGGGTAGTAAGAATTGGTTTGATCGATGTCTCTGGTTGGATGAAACGCAATCCTATCTCATCATTCAATTGCCCAAAGACTCAATTGAAGTTGTAGTTGACCCTATGAGAACTCACCCCTAGTCCTAGATTAATCAATTGAGGTATTGGTCTAACATATGAGGTAGTAAGAATCAATTTGATCGACAACTCTGGTCGGGAAGAACACAATACCGTATCATCATTCAATTTCCAAAAGACTCAATTAAAGTTGTAGTTGACCCTATGACAACTCACCCCTAGTCCTAGATTAATCAATTGAGGTATTGATCTAATATATGAGGTAGTAAGAATCGATTTGATCGACGACTCTAGTCAGGAGAAATGCAATATCGTCTCGTCATTCAATTTCCCAAAGACTCAATTAAAGTTGTAGTTGACCCTATGAGAACTCACCCCTGGTCCTAGATTAGTCAATTGAGGTATTGGTCTAACATATGAGGTAGTAAGAATCGATTCGATCAAAGACTCTGGTCGGGAAAAACGCAATACCATATCATTATTCAATTTCCCAAAGACTCAATTGAAGTTGTAGTTGACCCTATGAGAACTCACCCCTGGTCCTAGATTAATCAATTAAGGTATTGGTATAACATATGAGGTAGTAAGAATTAATTCAATCGATGACTCTGGTCGAGAGGAACGCAATACCGTCTCATCATTCAATTGCCCAAAGACTCAATTGAAGTTGTATTTGACCCTATGAGAAATCATGCTTGGTCCTAGATTAATCAATTGAGGTATTGGTCTAATATATGTGGTAGTAATAATTGATTCGATCAATGACTCTGGTCGGGAGAAATGCAATACCGTCTCATCATTTCAATTTTCCAAAGACTCAATTGAAGTTGTAGTTGATCTTATGAGAACTCACCCCTAGTCCTAGATTAATCAATTGAGGTATTGTTCTAACATATGAGGTAGAAAGAATCGGTTCGATCGATGACTCTGGTCAAGAGGAACGCAATACCGTCTCATTATTTCAATTGCCCAAAGACTTAATTAAAATTGTAGTTGACCCTATGCGAACTCACCCCCGGTCCTAGATTAATCAATCAAGGGACGTTTGGTAGAGTGTATAAGAACAATACAAAATATACCATATTAGTAATGCTTGCATTAGTAATACTTGTATTATTTATGCTTGTATTAGTTATGCATGTATTATTTATTTCTTATACATTGTTTGGTTTGATGTATAGGAAATAATACATCTTACATAATTTCTATAAAAGAAATTTTTGTTTGCAAAAATACCCTTCTTTGATTTTGTACATTTTTTGTAACAAAGTTCTTTTATTTTTTCAAACATAATTAATATTGTTAAACTATTATATAGAGGTTTAGGATTAATTTCAAGACCTTCGTCTTTGCCAAAAATGTTACGCCGACGGATTAACATAGTCGAAATAAAAATAAAATACAAGACGTAAAATTAAAAAATAGTTTCAATTTTTTTCTTAAATCTTTTTAATTACTCTCAAAGAAAAGCAAAAATATGTTATAGTTATTTAAATCAACCATTCATTGTTGTTTATTCAAATAGTGGAAAAAGAAATTGTGAAATATTTTGAAAAGATTCATCAGTGCAAATTAAAATGGCGGAAAAAGGAATGGTGAAATATTTTAAAAGGAAAATTGAGGGGTATTAAGGTCATTTAATAAGTTAATCCATGTGTTTAAAGTCTTTGTATTACCAATACATAGGAAATAGAGTGTATTACTATATTACTAACACTTCAATATTGTGTACCGAGTTTTGGATATTTTCAAACAAAAATTATTATTTGTTGCACTTAGATGTTTTAACACCTCTTTTTTTAAAAGAAATTTAGGTATTTCCTGTCAGATATAAAAAAAGTTAAAATACTAAGGCGGTAAAAATTATACTTGGATAACCAGAAATCTCTTGTGTGAGTAGTCTTATCTGATCTTTTCAATGTCACCGTCTCCTCGTGCCCCTCAAAAGTCAAAATTTATTAATGAATATTTAAAAACCATATCTATAAGAATACTATCTTCTTCAACCATAACATAAGTAAGACTCAAGACTCAACTCAACTCATCTATCACTCTTTCTTTTTTATCTCTTTCTTTCCATTTTGCCTTTTCCCCCTCTTCTTTTGGATGAGAATCCTTTTAGATCTCAACCAATCAATATCTTTTTCCAACTGAAATGGTTGTTCTGATCCCTTTGCTTTTTTCACATTGAAGATATGGTTCGCTATTGCTCTTTCCATCTCATATGAGAATCCTTTTAGATCTCAACCAATCAATATCTTTTTCTAACTGAAATGGTTGTTCTGATCCCTTTGCTTTTTTCACATTGAAGATATGGTTCGCTATTGCTCTTTCCATCTCATCTTCTTCTTTGTATGTCATTTAAATTAGATATTTACATCTGTTTCTATTGATGATTTACCCATTTACCAGTTTCCTATTTATTGAGAAAATTAAAGAAAATGTGACTTTTAAGCCTTGAATGAATGAACCGTTGTTTATATATCTGCTACAAAATGCCTCATAGGTTGAATAAATGGGTAATATATTGCATCATATTGGTCATCTGTTAATTCACTCAATTTTGTGTTACCTTTTTGTACAGGCGGAGCAACTATTTGAAGAAATCAAACCAGTAGCAAGGCTGGTTTGATTTATTCCAATAGATGACTCATCTATTGCAATATGTCATCCATCTGTTGTAGCGGATGGACAATCTATTGCATCAGATTGGTCATCTATTGATTCGCTCAATTTTGTGTTACCCTTTTGTAATGTTCTTTTTCTTCTTCTCTTGTTTGACATTAAATGTATTTCTCTGGTTTGTAGATAAAAAGAAGTGAAACTAGATCTATTTTTGTCCGACCAGCATTAAAGGCTAGAGTAAAGATAGGTTCAGAGGAATAAGCTACTTGCAGATGGAACCACTTTATATGTGGGAGGTATGTATTACTGATCAACCTATCGTGAAAACACACATCCAGTATAATAATTTAATGAATATTTGTTCTTTATCTATTAGGCGTTAATTCTTCAAACAAGATATGACATTTTATAGTTAAGATTGTTAGGTTCGAACTGGTAAGGCTGAGGGACCAAGTAGGTGGTGTCGATACCCTATTATAATTTAATGACTGTTTATGCTCATATTTTTGTGTCAAATTTGGGGAAGGGTTCAAGTTTTTAGCGGCAGTGTAAATATCCAATAGTGATTGGACCGGTTTTAAAAGCTCAATGGACTTCTTAAAAAGCCTCCAAAGCCTCGCACTGCAGCAAACACCGATGAAACCAATAGAAATTTCCCTAGTCCAAATTTATATGGATGGGTTGCTGGAGGAGACTATTAAATAACTGTAGGTGCTTGGGAGAATACCTGTACGGGAAGAGGGAGGTTGAAAAGGCCATATATCATCTCAGACCTTTTGTAAGAGGAAACAAGGGGTAGGAAGGAAAGTATAGCGAAATTGACCGATGAAATTGACATAAAAAATAAAAAAACTAGATGAGCTGCCAATGTGAAAGCGTATCCAAAAATGAAAATCCATCATTCATTGAAGTAAAAGAAGAATGGTCAAGAGGACTGGAGCTAGTCATTTTGCTAGAGATAGTAAATAGCGAGCGTGGCCTCAATGAAGAACCATAAAGTACAAGACCAGAACTCTATGGAAGAAGTTTCGTGAGCATACGAAATTGATACAATTGTCGGTCAGAATTGAAATCTGAACCAACTACTCCTGAATTAAAATATGGGGATCAAGCCAAGGTGGCAATTTCTCAAGTTAAACTTGTATCCCATGCCTCCTGTTTATGGCTCTATTTAGGTCAAAGGCAGTGGAAACAACAAGGCATGGGATTTCTGCCCAACTTCAGACCTTTTTGTTTCTACTGCTATCGACCTGATCATAGCCACAAACATAAGGCATGACATGCAAGTTTAACTTGAGAAATTTCCACCCTGTCTTGATCTCGTATTTTTAATTTAGGATTAGTTGGTTCAGGTTTTAATTCTGACTGACAATCGTACCAATTTCGTGTGTTCGCAAAACTTCTTTCTTAGAGTTCTGGTCCTACACTTTGTGAGAGTCGTCATTGAGGCCACTCTCGCTAGTTACATTCTCGAGCAAAGTGTCCAGCTCCAGTCCTGTTCACCATTCTTCTTTTTTCAATGACTGATGGATTTTTATTTTTGGATACACTTCCATATTTGAAGCTAATCCAGTTTTTCTGTTTCTCATGTCAATTTCATTGGCCAGATTCGCTAGAATTTCATTGCTTGCTCCCTGTGTTTCCTCTTAAACAAGGTCTGAGATGATATATGGCCTTCTTCACCTCCTCTTTCCTACACAGGTATTCTCCCAAGTACCTTCTGCTGTATAAAAATCTCCACTAGCAATCCATCCATATAAATTTGGAATAGGGTAATTTCTATTGGTTTCATCATTGTTTACTGTAGTGTGAGGCTTTGAAGGTCTTTCAAGAAGTACATTGAGCCATTAAAATTGGTCTAATCACTATTGGATATTTACACTGCCTCCAAAAACTTGAACTCTTCCCCAATCTTGACAGAAAAACATGAGCATAGACCATCATTAAATTGTAACAGGGTATCGACACCATGGTCTTGGAACCCTTTGGCCTTATCAGTTTGCACCGATCAAACTAAAATGTATAATGTAGGATCTTGTTTGAAGGATCAGTGTCTAATCGGTAAAAAACTACATTCACAAAATTATTGCACTTTATGTGTGCCTGTCGCGGTAGACTGATCAATAATATATAACTCCCACGCATGAAAGTGGATCTATTGCATGCACCTTATTCTTCCTACCCCATCAAAGACACTACAGTGTTGTTTATTCATCTACACACATATGATAACTATTAAAAAAGAGGTGGAAAGAGTCGTGACTCTTTTAACACATTCAAAATAGCTGATGAATTGAAAACTCCATCTGTTGCAACTGATGAATCAACTATTAGAAGAAATTAAAATATCTCCTCCAATATATGGTCAATTTGTCGCAACAGATAATCCATATATTACAATAAATTCTTAATCTGTTGTGACAGACCAGACATTGTTTATTCATCTGCATGCATGTGATGACTATTAAAAAAGAGGTGAAAAATCGTGACTTTTATCTAACACATTCAAAATAGCTGATGAATCGAATTCTCCATCTGTTGCAACTGATGAATCAATTGTTAGAAGAAATCAAAACATCCCCAACATATGGTCCATCTATTGCAAAGATAATCTATATGTTGCAACAGATGGTAAATCTATTACGATAGATGGACGATCTGTTGCACCAACTCAATAATAACGACAGTTATCAAGTTTTCTTAAAACTACTTTGAAAAGGTGAGATGTATTAGTGTAAATAAAAAAGTTATGACTTTTCACAGAAAACAAAATGCCACCAGTTTGAACGACGATATTCTGTGCGCTGATGATGATGATATAATAATAATTAGAATGTGTTTTTTCTTTTAGCATATGTATTTTAATTTTTCTATATCGTATCTATACCTAATGTGTTTTATTTTTCGTTTAATGAAAAATTTATTTTTAGTCGATTTTGGCTTTTTAATTCTTATACAAATTCTGTCTATTTCTTCTTCTAAACATTTTACATGTTAACATATCGACAGTTGGAGGTAAGGAGCAATTTGAATCTAGTAGCAATAGCAATTTTGGCTTTTGAGTTCTTTCAATAGATGGACCATGTGTTGGAACAGATTGGTCATCTGTTGGAATTCTGTCAACAGATTATCCATCTGTTACGACAGATTTATTATCTGTTGGAGGAAAATCTTCCAATTTTATGGAACTAACTATGTTGGATTCTTCCAGGTAATGTCTATCTGTTGCCACAAATGGGTAATCTGTTGAAAATACTTGTGGTCTGCTGTATTGTTTAGTTCATGTTTTGCCTTTTTTTTATTGATGCACATGTTATTAAAAAGATATTTTATATATAATAAATGATAACATTACGTTCAAAATAATGAGTTAAATATATAAAGGTCCAAAATAAACAACTATACAAGTTCCTGTAATTACAATGATCATGGTGGATTACGATCCGGGCATGTAGTTCTTTTGTGGCAATCGCTCTTACATATGGAGCACTTGTTTCTTCTTGATGAAAATAATTTTCTGACTCCATCCCTCCTCTTATATGGCTTTCTTCCCAATTTGATAGTGCTTGGGTCAATATATGGAGTAGGTATTAATCTCCCCATAAGCTCTGCATGAACAACCCAAGATTCTTCGGGAGGCACCGAAGTAATATGCCTACTATATGCCATTTCATATTTTTCCATCGAATAATGTTGAGAGGAGTTCTTGTAAACTTCAATTCCATATTTATGACCATATTGAGCTTGAAGCACTGCCATAGCATGTGGACAGGGTATTTTGACCAAGTAAAATACTTTGCATGTACAAGATCTTATTTGAAGATTGACCGTGGCAACATCACTATGACCGGTGATACTGAATTTGTAATCTGCTATTTTATGAGGTAATAACCTATTCCCCAAATTGACGTTTGTTGATATTACTTTTCTAATTTCGAGAACAAATCAGGTTCTTGTTTTTGGGCACTTGAACTGCTCACGTCTTTCAATAAAAAATTTTCCGTACTTCTAGATTATTTTTTCAAACATAGCCTTGGTGGGAAATGCTCTTTTATCACCAAATAATGAATTCACTGATTCAGCTATGTTTGATGTCATAATATTGTACCTATACAAAAGAATCACTTAGTACAACATCATACTAAACTTGTAACTGAAACAAGACATTAAACTTTATGTACCTATTTGTCGAACAGAATGCCCAGGTCCATCTCTCGAAACCAACACGTACGAGAAATTCTACTACCTTAGGATTTACATTCGTTATTTGATAACAATGGTCTAAAAACTTCTCTCTACTATATGCTTTAGCTACTCTATAAAAATAGGTCACGACCCTTTCGTTGTGATAGCTGATTCGGATGTTCTCTCTAAGATGCCCGATGCAACAATCAAAGTAAGGTAAGAGGAAGAAACATGAACCCATCTTTGGAATACTTGGATGCCTATCCGATACAAAACACAACTCTCCGGTATCTTTGATGCAGCTTCACAGTTGTTCAAAAAAAATCCATAAGAGGTATCATATTCCTTGTTCGCTACATAAAAAGTGATAGGAAAGATGTGATTCTCCGCATCCTGCGCCACCGCCGCTAGCAGAACTCCATTATACTTGCTCCTCAAGAAGGTACCATCGACGGCTATGCCTTTTTTCAAATATCAAAAATCTTGAATCCAACCACCATAGGATACAAAAAAGTACTTGAACCTTTCATTTTCATCAAGATGCAATATTATCTTACTTATCAGATTCGTGGACTCAATCATGTAACGGTAGGCATCCAGGACTGCATACCCATGCTTGAGTGTCCCCCTAAACAATTACTTGGTGACCCCCATAGCCATATATATCTTCAAATAACTGACCAGGACACCTAATTCCGTAAGGAGTTGATTGGCCATAACCCTTGTTGAAGGGCCTTTGCCATCAGGGAAGCTACTCCTGAAATATTAACCAAGGACCTTTGCCGTGGCGTAAGGATTTTGGCCCGAGATGTGCTCCGAACCACATGTGTGATGATTTTCATGTTTATGAGCTCTCAACCACCATTTGCAGTTTGAATTAGCACATTTGAAGAAAAAGATACTGCTCAAATTAATCACCTTCTTTATTCTGAAATATTTTTTCAAGAAAGAGATAAACAAAGTGGTAGATGGTTTATTCTTGTCCTTGAATGACATTCCAATTAAAAAGTTGATCCCGTCGTCTTGAAAATTTCCAGACTGTGTCGATTGAAAAGAACTGCACATCATATTGGTCGTATCAATGGGCGTAGGTATTTGATCATTATTTGGACTATTCATGTCTAGATCATCCAACCTATCATCAAAGATGTCTTTTTGTTGTTGTTCTTCTATGTTCTAGTTCTCATTCTCACTTTTCTTTTCAACCACGTACACCCTTAACACCGTCCTGGATGAATCACTAAGATAAGCAAGCAACCGAACCTGATCGATTATCTTGAAAGGTAGTACCCTCTGATTTTCAAAAGAGCTGTGCATGTAGCTGATAATGAGTCATTTTGATTGATAATTCAGTCTGCAATAACTGATGATTAAGTTCACAAAATCATCATACGAAATGTTACTTTGGACTGTCATAGCTATCGTCTCTACCATTTCACTCCCGTTCAACGCCATACATATCGATTGATCTTCTTGATACATTGACCATGACAATCTACCCCTATTGTTATTGATCCCTTCATTAGTGGTACCTAAATAAAGTCATTTGTGAAAAAAAGTTAATAGTGATTTCATAGTGCTGTAAATAAATCCCAACAGATGTGCAATCAGTCACAACAGATTACGTACCTATTGAGATTCATGTTATGCTCCTGAAATGATTTCAACAGATGAGTCATCTGTAGTAACAGGTGAATCATATATTGCAACAGACTATATATTTATTGGGATTGATGTTACAGTACTGAGGCACCTTTGAATCTGACTCCAACAGATGAGTGACATGTTCCAACAGATAATTAACCTGTTGTGACAGATAAATTACCTGTTGCAACAGACTACGATGTATTAGAATTGAGGTCAGGTTCTATCGCAATAGGTTACTAATATATTGTAATAGATATTTACCGTCTGTTGGAATCGAGTTTGGATTCTGTTGTAATAGGTTAATAATCTGCTGCAGCAGATATTTATCCTATTGCAACAGATAACACGTCTATTAGAATTGAGTTTAGGTTCTGTTGTAACAGGTTAATAATCTATTGCAATAGATATTTATCACGTTGCACGAGATAATTAAACTGTTTAAATAGATAAATCATCTGTTGAAACAGGTGACTCATCTGTTTGATTCATGTTATTGCCTATAGAACCATAAACATGAATCAAACATATCAGTCTTTCATTGACATAGATGTCTCATCTATCGCAACAGATGATTTATCTGTTTAAATAGATGGATCTTATGTTGGATTCATGATTGGGTTCTATCCATTGTTGGAAAAGCAGCACAATAGCAGTTACCCTGATGAAAAATTTAACTAAAACTCATAATTTGACTTACCAAAATCTCCTATGAAGTAATGCCAAAGTGGAAAGTGATGTATGAAACAAGATTTGACCTAAGTAAATTGGTCAAATAGAAACAGTAGCGGTAACAACAACAACAACGACGACAATGGTCAACAAGAAGAAGATGGAGATGATAATGAAGTAGAAGATGATGATAATGAATCAGAAGATGATGAATAAAGGAGAAACAACAATGAAGAACAATAATCACTAAGAGAGAGAAAACAATAATGGATGAGAAGAGAGAGAAATACACCTTTTTCCCCTCTATTTCTCATTTTATTAGGTAAAAATTTGGATCAAAGTGTAAATTTAAAAACTTGTGAGCTATTTTCAAACTTACGAAACTTTCTTATTCCATAATAAAGTAATTGTCACATCCACTAAATTATTAAGATTTGTGTTACCTACATCTCATTTTAAAACTTTTTTGTCACATGTGGCCCAAAGACAACTCAAAAATATTCTTCTCTCTTAGTTGACATGCCATGTCATTAAAATCATATTTTTTTTAAATAATAAATCATTTAATTCATCAAACTCATTTAACTAAAATTGTAACTTTATTCTTTTTTCTTTGAAAAGAATGCATTAGTTTAACTTTAATCATTAGGAATTCTTTACCTCACTTAATATTTACCATTCTATTTTGCATGCAAATTAAAATCTCTAGATAACTTAGTTAATTTAGTGATATTATTTTCTTTAGAAAACAACTGATCTTTGTAGGCAATTATATGAAAACCTGAATGATCATCTAGGAAAATAACTCTAGAAAAAAAATATAAATACCTAAGTATGAGAATTTCTTCTTAATAAATTAATGTATTTTTTTTAAAATAAGATTATAATTTTGGTTAAATGAATTTGATGAGTTAATATGTTTATTATTTTTTTAAAAAATGATGGTTTCCTGATATGGCATGCTAATTAGAAAATGATGAGATATTTAAGGTATTTAGTGATTTTTTGAGAAAAATATTGACAATTGAGTGATATTATTGTCTTAGCAAGAACAAAAGTGATTTTTATAAGCGACTCTGGAAACATGAATAACTATCCAAGAAAATTACTTTAGAAAAACAGAAAGTTTAAGTAATGATATATATATATATATATATATATATATATATATATATA